>NC_133538.1:333750274-333767774 GCF_048544455.1 Silene latifolia | reverse complement strand
ATAACGTCAAACTCTAGTCAGCCAACCGTTATCGATTCACGTTAATCAACTGACGAGGATCAAATAATTAAATATCTGATGATATTCCATTAATGAGATTTATTATGTTAACGCACTATTGTGGAGGACACTAACTCCAACAATCTCTCACTTGTCCGACATAAGATGTGCGCTACCAATTCTCTTGTCCGTTTTAATCTCCCACTCAATGCAAGGTGTCTTTAAGGTCGCACTTTCACACGAACATATCGCGAGTGGTTTTCTCGATCGGGAGTGTGACTACCTGACCGGAAAAATCTCTCACAGATTTCTTCCGAGCATGGCCACGCATTTGTAGTCATTAACTCCTCGAGTGGCCTTGAGATATAGTTACCCAACGTGGGTGGACAATTCCTGCATGCCCTATCTATCCTATTGCACAATACAACTCACCATGACCTAGTAAATGCCCTTTTGGCCACCTTTCACGGCACGACCTAGGACAAAAACCAAAGTCACTCGGAAACTGCACTTGCTCAGATAATAGTCTCCAGTCAAAAGAATCGACTCATTAGAACATCTTAGAGATCCCCGCCACGACCAGGCGTCTATAATAGAACTTAGGGACTCTCTAAATGGTCACTGTTCGGCAAAGTGTCACACACTGCCTATGTAATCGACCAGTCATCACATATGACGTATGGTGTTGAACAACCATCAATCGACTTACAATCTAGTCACTCCTAGACGTCACCTCATTAAGTGACTACGGACAAAATACAATGTTCATCTTATTCACTTGAATACTGTTCAACATTGTCTCCACAACTTATTCAGATAAACAAGGTATTTAAAATTTAGTCAGACTAAATAAAAGATTCATAAAAGAATGAATGCGAAAACAATGAATGTGATTATCATATATATAATAAAAGATACACTATCCAATTATTACATATCCATAATCTAAAGAAAATCTGGTACTCGTCTCAATCCCATAGCGACGACATGACCATCATGCTTAGCCTTTGATAAAGGCTTGGTCAAAGGATCGGCAATATTATCATCTGTCCCAACCTTACAAATGTTAATTTCCTTCCTTTCCACATAATCTCAAATTACATGGTATTTCCTTTCAATGTGTCTAGATTTGTTACTAGACTTAGGCTCTATGGCTTGAAAAATAGCTCCACTGTTATCACAATATAGAGTGATATGATCTTTGGCGGAATGGACTACTCCTAGTCCCTCCATGAATTCCCTAATCCAAACAGCTTCCTTCGCAGCCTCAGACGCTGCAAGGTACTCAGCCTCTGTTGTAGAATCCGCGGTAACACTTTGCTTGAAGCTCTTCCAGCAAACAGCTCCTCCATTTAGCATAAACACATAGCCAGATTGGGATTTCATGTCATCCCGATCGGTTTGAGAACTTGCGTCTGTGTAACCTCTTAGACGGAACTCAATTTCTTCTCCAAACACTAAGAACGAATCCTTAGTTCATCTCAAGTACTTAAGGATCTTCTTTATGGCTATCTAGTGACTCTCACTAGGCTTGTCTTGATAACGACTTGTCATGCTCAAGGCATACGCAATGTTGGGACTAGTGCAAATCATAGCATACATGATAGACCCAACAGCGGAAGCATAAGGGACGGTCTTCATGTGTTCAATTTCCTTAGGGGTGGAGGGAGACTGTGACTTGCTCAAAGTAATCCCTTGGCCCATAGGTAGAAATCCTCTCTTGGAGTTTTTCATATTGAACCGGTCAAGAACTTTGTCAATATAAGCTTTTTGACTCAATGTTAGTATCCTCTTGGACCTATCCCTATAAATCCGGATACCCAAGATTCGTTATGCCTCTCCCAAGTCCTTCATTTGGAAGTGTTTCCCTAGCCATTCATTAACGGAAGTGAGTGATGGAACATCATTCCCAATGAGCAATATGTCATCCACATATAGGACAAGGAATGCAACCTTACTCCCACTAAACTTCATGTATAAACACGGTTCTTCCACACTTCTAGTGATACCGTATTGTTTAATAACATGATCAAAGCGATAATTCCAACTCCTAGATGCTTGCTTAAGACCATAAATGGACTTCTTGAGCTTACACACCTTCTTAGGGTTAGATGTATCCACAAAACCTTCAGGTTGTATCATTTACACCTCTTCTTCTAGAATCCCATTCAAAAAGGCGGTTTTGACATCCATTTGCCAAATCTCATAATCATGAAATGTGGCAACCGCTAAGATTATCCTAATGGACCTAAGCATAGCGACTGGAGTGAAGGTTTCGTCATAGTGTAAACCATGAACTTGGGTGAAACCTTTTGCCACCAATCTAGCTTTGTAAACATCCACATGTTTATACACGCCGAGCTTAATTTTATATATCCATTTACACTGAAGGGGTCGCACTCCCTCAGGTAAATCCACCAAGTTCCATACTTGGTTCTTGTACATGGAATCCATTTCGGACCGCATGGCTTCGAGCCAAAGCGAGGAGTCGGGACTAGACATGGCCGATTTGTAGGTAGTGGGTTCATCACTTTCCAAAAGTAACAAAACACCATCTTCTTCGATGCTACCAAGGTAGCGATCAGGTGGATTAGAAATCCTACTTGACTTTCTAGCAACAATTACTGTTTTAGAGGAAGAGGAAATGCTATCCTCCACGTTCTCCTCTACCTCATTCTCGGTTTGTGACTCTCGAACTTCTTCAAGTTCAAATTTTCTCCCACTCTGTCTCCTAGAAATAAACTCCTTTTCTAGGAAGACAGCGTCACGAGCCACAAACACTTTGTTCTCGTGTTTATTGTAGAAGTAATAGGCATGTGTTTCCCTTGGATATCCTACAAAAAGACAATTGTCAGACCTGGGTGCAAGCTTATTGTCAGACTTGATCTTGACGTACGCTTCACAACCCCAAATACGCATGAATGACAAATGAGGGACTTTCCCTGTCCATATCTCATATGGAGTCTTATCGGCCGCTTTAGTCGGGCTTCTATTTGGTGAAAATACTGCAGACAAGAGGGCAAAACCCCAAAATGAAGTAGGAAGCTCAGTTAGAATTATCATGGACCGAACCATATCTAGTAAAGTTCGGTTTATCCTTTCAGCCACACCATTTAATTGCGGCGTGCCAGGAGGAGTCCATTGTGATACTATACCACAATCTTTTAGTTGTGAATCAAATTCAATATTTAAATACTCACCACCACGGTCGGACCGTAGGGTCTTTATCTTTTTATCCAATTGGTTCTCTACTTCATTTTGAAACTCTTTGAACTTGTCAAAAGCTTCACTCTTGTGCTTCATTAACTAGACATATCCATATCTAATTAACTCATCAGTAAAAGTAATGAAGTAGTGAAAACCTCCTCTAGCGGTGATGGTTAATGGTCCACACACATCCGTATGTATGAGAGCCAAAACCTCACTAGCTCGTGTCCCTTTTCCCGCAAAAGGTGCACGAGTCATCTTGCCTAAAAGGCAAGACTCGCATGTACCATAAGATTCGAAACCAAATGGTTTGAGCACTTTTGATGAAGCAAGTCTCTTAATGCGTCTTTCGTTTATGTGGCCTAAACGACAATGCCAAAGGTAGGATTCGTTTGGATCACCTGTTTTGAGCTTTTTAGTTTCCACATGATAAACGTCATTAACATCATTTAAAACATAAATGTCTCGAATTGAAATGGCCTTGCCATAAACCACATCATTAAAAGAAAAAGTACAACACTTGTCCTTAATCATAAAAAAAAGTCTTCCGCGTCTAACGCGGAAATGGAGATGATGTTCTTAGTTAAAGTTTGTACAAAATAACACTTATTCAAATATAACTCTAAACCACTAGCTAAAGTGAGAACATAGGTCCCCAAGGAAATGGCGGCTACTTTAGCTCCATTGCCCATGCGGAGATCCACATCACCTTTTGCTAGTGCTTGCACGTCCCTTAAACACTGCAAATGATTACAAAGGTGAGAGCCACATCCGGTATCAAGTACCCAAGTGGAAGCACGAGCATAATTAACGTCTATCACATAGAAAGAGGAAATCATACCAATATGCGTCACACGCCCTTCCTTGAGATCCTCCAAGTATTTGGGACAACTCCTCTTATAATGCCCCTTCCCATTACAATGGAAACATTTGGCCTCGGAGAGCTTGACACTTTTTGCCTTGGGATTGCCATTCTCAACGGCTTTCCTCTTTCCCTTGTCATGTTTCTTTTACGATTTCTTGAATTGGGACTTTTCTTTCCCTTTTCCTTTCTTGACTCCAAGGGACATGTTCTTTAACTTCATGGTTAAAACATCTCCCTTTTCACTCCCACTAGCTTCTATATCCCTCTCCGCTTGGGTGAGGAGTGCATGAATTTCATGGTAACTCTTGTCCATGTCATTCATGTTGTAGTTTACCCTAAAGTGGGCAAACTTGGTGGGGAGTGAGTGGAGGATACGATCCACCACAAGAGTCTTAGGAATCTTACACCATAGACGCTCTAGGATGTCAACATATTCAACCATTTTGAGTACATGAGGACCAATCTTTTGGCCCTTCTCAAACTTAGCTTCAAAGAAGCGTGTCGCCGCATCGTATTGATGGACTTTAGATGTTTGTGAAAACATAGTGATCATACGAGTGAATATCTCGTACGCATTTAAAGAAATGCATGATAGCTTGAGCTTTGGCGACATCGACCATATCAACACATTCTTTATATCATTCCACATCCTCACATGGTCATCATAGGCGGCCCGCACCGCCGATGAAGCCCTTACACCGGGCTCGATAGGAGGAGCATCGGTCAAGTAAGTGAGCACATTGTCGGACAACGCGGCACTTTTGATGTTGGATTCCCATTCAAGAAAGTTACTACCGTCATCTTTTAAGATACATTTGTCCATTACGGACCTTAGCCATGAATCTTTGCCTAGTGAAGTAGTCGATGGAGTTGATGATTGCGAATTAAAATGCTACAAAAAAAAAGGAAAAATTAACATTCATTGTTTTAAAAAATTACTTGTAAAAACATGTTTAGAAAGTTTTAGAATTTATATAATGACCTCCTACAAAATTATATAAATGATTCCAAGACCCAAATATTAAACAAAAATGAGCATCGCTTGGGCGAAACATCCCATAATTATGTAAATTCGGTAAGTCACGTTGACTAATTCTACCTCTAGAACTCTTGGTCGACGAATTTCCTTAAATCCATCTACTAGTCCCGGAACACAAGACCGTCTTATATCCCGTTGAGTCCAACCAATTTTAGCGTTGATAACCATTACCACCCTACTTACCCAAGGTAAAAATAGAACACCCCGCTTGGGCGAGCATGGCTCTAATGAACAAGAGATTCAAGGTGTTACTAATTGGTAAGGCTAATCTCAATTTTAGTTATGTGAGAGATATTGTCAATTTAGTCATAAATTCCTTATAAGTGAATTAATTCGGTGAATGTAAATGACGTGAATTGACAACCGCGTAAAATAAAAATACATGTGAGTGGCGATTTTGGCATACGCGAAAATAAAACAAGCAAACAAGTAAGCATATGTAAAAATCCTAGTATGGCCACCTAGTTAATAAAAACTAGTCTATTACATTTCGGAAACCAACTCCTTGGTCCCTTGCCTCTTCATTCCAAAAGTGGCTCTTTCTTGTGGGATTTGAAACACCTTCCAAAAATAGACTCCTCTCGATGTAATCCGTCTTTTGGAAACGCCGGTAAGAATAATTATTACAATTAAATTACATAGCTATTTCTATTATACATTAATTAATAAAATAAATAAAACTATTAATTAATTACAAACCGACGATACGAGATCGTATTTAATAATAAACAAATCGATATTTCCATTCATTTCGGGTAATAACGATTAAAATTAACTAGGCCATACTAGGTACAACAAGATAAATACTTTAAGTAAATGACAATCATTCACTCAACTTAAATAAATAAGCTTAAAATGCTGTAAAATAATGCCAAAATCGCTCTATCTATCAATCGATGGTATCCATCTCGGTTTTTGTGGATTTAATCGATTTTTAACATGTAAAAATCAATAATCAACTCTTAAATCTCATTTAAGTCCAAACTAATTGTCCAAACTATTTTTAACCTCAAAATTAGTCCTCACTAATTTTATGATGAATAATTAGTTTGATTTGGTGATATTTTGCTAATTTAATCGGTAAAATCATAATATTTAAGTAAAAATCCAAAATAATTGAAAAATTACCCAAAAAATGAAACAAAAATTTTTAGTATTCTGGAACACTCCCAAGAACACCAAAATGTCAGAAAAAGTGCCCAAAAAATCAGGATAAATTTTATGAAGAAAAAGATCAATATTTATCAGTTTTTAACCACAAACCTTTTAAGATCAGTAGGTATACATGCCCCAAAAATTTCGTGCTAAAACCTCTTCTAACACAATTTTTTGAGTTTTTATAAATTATCTCATAATTCATTAAAATGCTTAAAATCAACATGCAAATTACAAGCCTAAGCTCTGATACCACTTGAAAGATCATAGATCCATATTAGACTCTCTAATAAAAATTAAATTATCTCATAATTTATCATTTTGGTGATCTATGTAACATGCATGCAAATATAAAAGCATGAAAATGAAAGTTTAAAGAAAAACAATTTCCTTACATTGATTTTATGGTAAAATGGGCACAAACTAGTTCACCTTACTAGTTTGTTCTTGAGCTTAAACCAAATGGATGATCCTCCTTACTAATCTTCAAAGAGAAGATCTCCTTCAAGATGCACCCAAGAACTTACCCAAAAATAATAACAAGTATTTAACTAGAACTTATTAAAATTATACCCTTGATATTATTTGTAATAATACTAACAAGTCTTAGTAATAAAATTTGTTTACTAACAATCTTAGTAAAGATGAATAATTATTTTAGAGAGATGATTGATTTTTGTTTACATGCAAAACATACAAAATGATGTAGTGTAGAAATGAACAAAGGATGGAGTATATAGCAAGGGAAAGTGGCGGGTGGGGTGGAGTGTTGGAGTAGACAAATTGTCTTATATTATTTAATCTTACATCACATCCAAAATCTATATAAGATAAATTATGGTAGTATATAAAGTAAGGTGAAATTATTATGTGTGTAATCATCCACTACTCTATTTTCACGGTCCACTTGCCCACTTACGGGTCCATATTGGTTCTTATATTTGTCGCACAAATACGTGTAATTTTATTTTAAACATCGTTTCATGTTTAAATACTTCTATAATTAATTCGTCCAAATCACTCCGTAAATATACGTGTACCACTACACATATTATTTACGTACTAATATTAATCACATTAATCAATTAGTACAATTTTAGTGAATTAACAGTTAATTAACTAAAACCCGTCTCCCAAAATTTATTATTCAATTATCACATAATTAAATAATAACTGTCGTTCCTCGAGTTCGCAACTCGAATTCTCTCTTAAAATAAATGACTAACCTTTTAGTCTACAAATCAAGGGACTAAATAAATTGTATCTCATACAATTAATTAGTTGTCTATTGGGGTTCGTTCCTATTGGTATGACCGAAACGGGTCAGTTGATCACCGCCGTCTCACGACAATAACGTCAAACTCTAGTCAGCCAACCGTTATCGATTTACGTTAATCAACTGACGAGGATCAAATAAATAAATATCTGATGATATTCCATTAATGAGATTTATTATGTTAACGCACTATTGTGGAGGACACTAACTCCAACATATTGTTGATTGTTCTTATGAATGTGGAAGTGTGATGGGAGGTGGTGTTGTCAGAAATACGTTGTTTAGGGAGTTGTACTCTGAGATGAACTGTAATATATACGTTGTTGAGGGAGGGGTACTATTGCAGAGGAAAGGCGGTATGTTGTTAAGGGGGTGGTACCATGGTGATATGAGATTGAACTATCTATTGTTAATTATTGATATTAATATTTATCCCTACTCAATCGTTTGGTTTACAGTGTATTTTGTAAACACTTGTGATGAACCAATTATTGGGGAGCAGATTGACTAACAGGTACTTGAGATTAGCTGACTTGGGAGCATTGGGACGTGAGCTAGACCTGGACTGTAGCTGTTATCTTGATCACTTTAGTTTTACTTAACATTGTTTATATAATTTTATTTATTTCCGCTGTGTAGTAAGTTGTATTATTATAGTTTATTTTAATCAGTTCGACAATTGTAATAAGACCTTTAATGGTTATTTTATATAAAATACTTTGGTTTGTTATCTTTGTTATTCACTGCCTTGCGAAACCGAGATGGTAACAGTCCTATTTATTTAGGAATGTCTTGCTAAAGGCTCTTAAATAAATGGGGGTGTTACAAAGTGATATCAAAGCGAACGATCCTCAGCCCAAACCAATCAACAATAATGAATTTAGGACGTATCTAATAAAATGAACCCCAGGTAAAAACTGTGAGGAGCCTTTCTTAGTGCGGTTAAGACAGATCCCTTAATTCGTACCTTGGCCCTCTCAGTTTTGAACCAGACACCTTGGGGAAGGATAATGAGAGATGAGAAATTAAAAAGCAATAGATTTAATATGGGTCTATGGATGCTTTTAAGTTTGAAATTTTTCTAACCTTATTGCAGGATGCGGAGTTGAGGTAAGTATAATGTGTGACCTTGAAAAGATGGACTAGGGCCGTGTGATATGTAGTTGTGGTGTGAATTTTTCCCAGTCTGTCTAGTATATGAATCATCTTAAAGATGTTTTGGTTTGAATTGAAGTTATATTGACAGAAACATGCTAGTATAATTCATTGGATGCCATGGATGTTGGATGCTTACAATGTGTGAAAGTAGATAATAATTCATGTCTAGTGATATGCGGACTTTGATGTCCTATAATATGATAATTTTCATGATTAGTGGAAATAAAAATTAGGGCTAGACCGTGAGTTGGTGTTTAGGCCGTGAATGACAAAGATTTGTGGTAAAATAATTAACACTTGTAGAGGATGAGTATTTCTTTTACATTAGTGAGTAAACTTGTATCTTAGAATTGGATAGTGGTGATGTGGTAAAAGATGGTGTTGAGATACCTTCAAAGGAGTCAGTGAGTTGTAAGGAAGTGAGTAGATGAGTGACTATCTTGTTTGGGGAGGGTTATGAGATGTGAGGGATGACATTGATTATTTGTATGGGTCATATAAGAAAGAGATATAGTCTGAGATGACGGAAAAACACATGAGTACAAGGGAAGTGAGATTGAGGATTTGTGCGAAAAAAACAAAAAGGGTAAGTCATGTGATGTAAGAGGTATTATTGATATGAAATTTAGTGATCTATTAGCGTGATACGTGGTCAATTAGTGAGGTGAACACGGTGAATGTAAGACGATAAATATAAAGGAGTTAAAGGTTCGTGAGAGAGATATGTTATAATAGGATGGGCGGATATTTTACTTAATGGGCTTAATTTGTGTTATGCCATAGTAAGAACTTTTTGATGGTTGGTGTCCTAAAAGTTCATAGGATGAGACAAAATTTTGGCTTTTGGAAGTTATTAGTAAAGTGATATGGGTTGGTAAGGTATAAATATGTTTATGATTACGGTTGACGAGAGAAGGTAAAGGACTTAGAGGGTAATGATAAAATGGTGGTGTAAGGCATGAATGTAAACATGAGAGATTTTGTTGGATTTTAGTAAGACCTAGGTGTGTGGTTGACATAAAGATTAATGGTATAATACCAATTGGAGTGGTGTGGTTTGCATAGGTTATAGAACATGAGGTATCGAGAGGCTTTAAGGAATGCAAGATATGTTATATTATCTTGTTGGCAGTGCGATCAAGAGGAATGCTAGGAAGAGTATTTGGTTAAGGTAAAAGCGAGTTGGTAGTCATAGGAAGACGTCCGAGGGATCTTGGTGAGTGTTATGTAATCTTTGAGCTTACGCGGACATAACCTTAAATTTTAAGAGGGGTAGGATGTCATATTGCGAAAGTAACGCTACATTTTTATTTGTTATTTGGTTATCTTAGTAGTTGTTGGTAAATGTGATGAGTACGGTTGTGGCATTAGGGTGGACTTGAGAATTTAGTTGTTGTAAATGTTGATGGTGCACCACGTAGCCTGTGAGTATTTGGGGGAGAATTAGATAAAACCATGTAGCCTATGGGTATTTTGGATGGTAGCAGTGAGAACCACGAAACCACGGGACTTGTTAGTATGCGAGATTATACTGGTGTTGAGATAGATGGGAAACTTCGGGACGAAGTTTGTTTTAAGGGAGATAGAATGTAATACTTGTGATATTAATGATGTATATAGAGATGAGTAATATGTATAAGTAGTATCGTAATGTGAGTTACTCATGATAGTATTTTGATTGGCGTGCAAGTATAAGTGGAGTAGGTTCTAAGTGGTACGGAGTATGCGCGAACTTCGAGACGAAGTTCATTTTAAGGAGGGAAGACTGTAATACCCCTCATATTCTATGCTTATAGGACTCTTTATGTGTGTCTAAAATAAAAGATAAGACTATGAAAGGTTAATAGGAAGCTTGTATGAATGTGTCATAGTTGGAAATGTGATCGCTTGTTTTAGAAGAATTTTCAAATAGAAATATCTACAGTTTTAGAGCTCCGATGAGGGTGATTCAACTTGGAGGTGAAATCTTATTGTCTTAGCTTTCCAACGCAAGGGACAAGCTTGATTACGATAAGTAACGAAGAAATGGCCACTGTTTGAAAATCAATGCGCAAAGCTAAACTCGTTGATTGATGTTACGCGTTAATACTCTTTCCTAATTCCGCACTTTCCTAGAATATTCCTATTATTATCATATTATTCCTATCTCAATTATTATTATTATTATTATTATTATTATTATTATTATTATTATTATTATTATTATTATTATTATTATTATTATTATTATTATTATTATTATTATTATTATTATTATTATTATTATTATTATTATTATTATTATTATTATTATTATTATTATTATTATTATTATTATTATTATTATTATTATTATTATTATTATTATTATTATTATTATTATTATTATTATTATTATTTTAACCGGAACTTTTATTAAAAATAATTAACATTTTTACAAGAAATTAGTGGGCAGCCGAGATACAATCTGGGCCTCCACTCCCTTAGCGATAACAAAAGTAAGTCTAGTAAAAAAGTAAGCGGTCGCGCGAGCCTTTTCTTCCTGAGAAACAGAGAATTTCTGGATCCGCTTGAGCAAAGCCACGACATCCGTATCTAGCTCTCCCTGTGAAGAAAAAGAGAAGGCTAGGAAATCATAACCAGACGTCGTGCACAAATCCCGGTACTTGGCTCACTTTCGCTGAGCAGCATCGGCAACAACCCGACCCGGCACAAAATCGGATAACCCAGTCTGAGACAAGGGGGAATACCCCGTCAGATCGACACACACATCATGCCCTTTGTCCCAGGAACAAAGAAGCAGATCCGCCGGATGAAGGGAGCAACCATGCCCATCAACCAAACCGATATCAACCTCCCTACCAGCAGAGATCCCCGACCTATAGCAAATGTCCAATAAGGTGTCGCGAACAAGGTTATGTTGATGCTTAATGCCCATAGTACCAGCAAAAGACACAGCATGATCACCATAAACATCCCCGTCAAAAACCCGAGAACAAGCAGGACAGGGCCTAGACACCGTGAACAAATTAAAGGGACGCCGAGTCGATAACTAAGCACACTACAATAGGTCCTCCCATTCATAGTCTGCCCCAGCACAGAAATAGGAACCGCACGCAACCAATCAGAAGAGTGAGCTCCCTGCTGAGACTTCCACAATGCAACCTGACGCAGAGTCAACGAGAAAACAGAGTCCGAAGTAGCGGCAACGTAACCTTCGCGAAATATATATCTGCCAATTTCTTCACAAGTTTAGGGACAACGATTTCACTAAGATCACGTAGAAGATCAGAACCTGTAACCTCATTAAAATTACGTAGGGCATCATCAAAAGTAGGGCCAACATCAATGATATTAGAAGGACGTAGGAGCTTAGCCTCCAACTCAGCAGACTGCAAACGAGACGCCAAAAAAGCATAGTGCTTGACATCTCCAGCTGCATATACCCCCGAGCCCACCAAAATGAAAAGGAAAGGTGGCAGGCCGCCACTCCCAATCCCCAAAACCAGGCCCAGATGCAGTGACAATACGTTCCAAGCTAGAACGAAGTGCCACATTAAAAGAAAGCTGGGCCGACCCAAAGACACGAGGAGAAGAAGTACGCAGGGCAAAGTAAAGTTTAGAAATACCAGTATGGGCCCGTAGAAGAAGCAACTCACACTGTGGGTCATTAATCCTTGCAACAGAATCCATAAGCTCGATGGTTCTAGTCACTCTCTTCGCCACAAGATTGCTGCCGAAAACAGGACACGTACTTACAGGACCACCTAGAACAGTGACACCATGTAAAGGCCTAGCAATAGAGTGGGGGAAGACACCAGGAAGCCGACTCCTGGGATCCTCCGTGGGCCAAAAGTCCTCGGTCTTATCAACATTAAGATGGAGGCCAAATCGAGGACCATCTTCCATAATCATATCCAAGACCTTCCCCAAAACCAAAGTATCCCCAACAATAGTCCCATCATCTAAGTACCAAGTCTGCAAACTCAGGTCAAAGGAGTCCCTGATCTTGTACACTAAAGGATGCAACACCAACGCAAAAAGCAAAGGCCCCAACGGATCACCCTGCTGAACCCCCCTACAAGACCATAAGCTATGGTCCCCATAAAACAGTCGGGCAGGACTAGAGTAACAAAACTCCACCCATCAGGATAGGATCGGGCAGTGACGGCGAACCTCCTGAAGCATGGTCCCGCGATCAATTAAGTTGAATGCATTCTGGAACTCGACCAGCAACATAGAAAAAACCCTGCTCACCACCACGAGCCTTAACAAACCGATTTAAGGCATGCAGAATTGCACTCCTCCACCGAATACCCCGACCCCAAACCGAAGACCAGAAAAATAACCAAGTAAAGACGAGTCAACTAAGCAAGAACCGACCTTAGAGACAAGGCGTCGCCAAATAGTGACAACAACAATAGGACGTATACCACCACCTAGTTTAACAAGTGGCGTGAGCGGAGCACTAGCTATGTACTCACCCAGAGCCTATGGACACCGACCCTCAAGGAAAAGATTAACCACCCGAGCAATAGAGGCGGTCAAATCATCAGAAATAGCCACAGCAGCTCCACTCTAACAATCCATAAGGTACTGGGCACGAAAACCATCCCGTCCACCAGAAGTGCCACGCGGGATACTCCGAATCATTTCCAACATAACAGCTGGAGAGGCAACGAGGGGATGATGATCAACAGGCAAAGGTGGCAATGAGGGAGATGTTGTGACGAAGTGCTTATCTTGCAAAGCAACAAGGGTGGCGTCAGAGTAAGGGGCAATACCTGATGAAGAAAGCACCCGAACAGCAGCAGTATAATGACCATCACAAATCTTTCTCTGACACTGTCGAAGGTTAAGCTCGCTCAAATCAAGGTCCTCCTCCACATGAAAGGAAGGGGGAACCTCATCCAAAGTCGCCCGTAAGAGCTGCAAATTGCCACCAGGCACACCCTAAGCAAGAATAGCGCTGGTAATACTCTTCTCCTGGCGCTGACGTCTGACAGCGGTCCTACACTCAAGATTACTACTCGGGGAAAAAGTCATAAGTATACAAAGGGGCAACAAAAGCAAACGAATCCAGCAGGAGAGGTCACCAGGAGAGCCACCCACATCATCTAAAGCCAGTTTTAAAACCCGAGCAAACCCAAGGAGACACTTAGAGGGATAGATTTCACCGTACTTCACCCCAAAGAAAGCAAACGATCAAGCAAAGAGACGGTCCAACCAACTGGCTCAACCCTAACATTAGACGAGACAACCGACAGAGACGGAATAATAGACCAGGGAATACCAAAAATAATAAAATGGACAAGGCCATCACCACAATTCTGGGGCGCCACAATGTCGCTGCCGACACCTAGTAGGAAAGGTATGGGTTCTAAGGCAAACCCCACATAACCAAACCCCCATCCGCTGTAATTTAATCTCAGCATTAGAATAAACAGTCAAACTATCAGAAAGAGTTTCACGTGTAAGTACCATAGCTTCACCACGACAATGTCAATCCTGAAAGTGTCATAGCATGGCGGTTTTAACAAGACCCCCACCACTACCATCCTGACACCCATGAAGACCAACAAAAGGGCAGGGAAAACAAACCAAGTTAGGCATGACGGAGCAAGCAAATCAAGAAAGTACAACAAATTAAGTTGGCCACGTGCATGGAGAAGGCACACAACCGAGACACCAAAAGCACCAGCGCACCCAACGGCCAAACAGCCACAACAACAACAGCAGGGCAGAACCGAGTAAGGTGTACTCCGGCAATAACATGCTGCTACGCTATGCAATGGGCGGTGAAAGAGGATGCGGCAAGAGAGATAAACCAACGAACAACAACCCACTCATAAAGGCAGCAACCCATGCCAACACCACCAAATGACGTCAGTAACACTACTTGCAGGAGACAAAGACAGGCTAGTGTGTGTCGACGGCCGACACGCGGCAAGCAGCCACTGCAACAAATGGCCAGCAAGGATCACAACCCTAAACAAAAAACAAAAACACCTAAAGATGACCTCAGGCAACGACAAAGCGACTCTGATGCGAAAACCCCTCACCGGCGCTGGTAGACGGCTGAAAAGACGAAACTTGGGCAAAAAAAACCGAACAAAAAACTCCACGCAAAAAACCCCGAAAACCTGTAAACTTGAAAATCGCAGCAGGAAGGCAATTCAGACCGACGAGAAATTCATACCGATAAGCGCACCGGAGCAGAAGACAACCGCAAAAACGACAAACCCTAAAACACAAAAAAACCCGCAGAACTCACCGGAAAAAAAAACCCGCAACACATACCAGGCCGACGACGTGAGGTCTGAGTGGCTGGCCGGAGACGGTGGCAGGCGGCCGAATGAGCGGCAGCAAGCGGCAGCACACTCCCTCACTTTTCTCTCGCAAAATTGCCACTCCCTCTCCTCTTCGCTATTATTATTATTATTATTATTATTATTATTATTATTATTATTATTATTATTATTATTATTATTATTATTATTATTATTATTATTATTATTATTATTATTATTATTATTATTATTATTATTATTATTATTATTATTATTATTATTATTATTATTATTATTATTATTATTATTATTATTGTTATTATTATTATTGTTATTATTGTTATTGTTATTATTGTTATTATTGTTATTATTTTTATTGTTATTATTTTTATTATTATTATTATTATTATTATTATTATTATTATTATTATTATTATTACTATTATTACTATTACTATTATTACTATTACTATTATTACTACTATTATTATTACTACTATTATTACTATTACTATTATTATTATTATTATTATTATTATTATTATTGTTATTATTATTATTATTATTATTGTTATTATTATTGTTATTATTGTTGTTATTATTGTTATTATTGTTATTATTATTACTATTACTACTATTACTATTATTATTACTACTACTATTACTATTACTATTACTATTATTATAATTATTATTATTATTGTTATTATTATTATTATTATTATTATTGTTGTTGTTGTTGTTGTTGTTGTTGTTGTTGTTGTTGTTGTTGTTGTTGTTGTTGTTGTTGTTTTTGTTATTGTTTTTGTTGTCGTTGTCGTTGTTGTTGTTGTTGTTGTTGTTGTTGTTGTTGTTGTTGTTGTTGTTGTTGTTGTTGTTGTTGTTGTTGTTGTTGTTGTTGTTGTTGTTGTTGTTGTTGTTGTTGTTGTTGTTGTTGTTGTTGTTGTTGTTGTTGTTGTTGTTGTTGTTGTTGTTGTTGTTGTTGTTGTTGTTGTTGTTGTTGTTGTTGTTGTTGTTGTTGTTGTTGTTGTTGTTGTTGTTGTTGTTGTTGTTGTTGTTGTTGTTGTTGTTGTTGTTGTTGTTGTTGTTGTTGTTGTTGTTGTTGTTGTTGTTGTTGTTGTTGTTGTTGTTGTTGTTGTTGTTGTTGTTGTTGTTGTTGTTGTTGTTGTTGTTGTTGTTGTTGTTGTTGTTGTTGTTGTTGTTGTTGTTGTTGTTGTTGTTGTTGTTGTTGTTGTTATTTTTATTGTTATTGTTATTTTTTTAAATTATTATTATTATTATTATTATTATTATTATTATTATTATTATTATTATTATTATTAATATTATTATTATTATTATTATTATAATAATAATAATAATTATTATTATAATTATTATTGTCATCATCATTGTCATCATCATTATCATTAATATTGTCATTATTATTGTCATTATTATTATTATTATTTTATTTTTTTAAATTATTATTATTATTATTATTATTATTATTATTATTATTATAATTATTATTATAATTAATATTGTCATCATCATTGTCATCATCATTGTCATTATTATTGTCATTTTTTTTTGAAGAAAAGCAAGGATCTTATTCAATATAAAAATCGTCAAAGTACAAGATCCGGCCATTTTCTACAAAGGAGACCAGAGTAGTCCCCTCAGAAATAAACACAACAAGACATCAAAAAAGAAACCTAATACAACCTATGATTGATAGCAAACTGAATATGAGCTATTGTAATTACAGGGGGTTTAGAAGCACCCTGAAATATTCGAGCATTCATCTCTTTCCACAAGAAATACAAAGAAGCCAGTAGCCCTGCACGCATCTTCCTTGCACGCCCAAGAGTACCCCTGACATGGGACTGAAACCAAGACAACACAGTCTGCAAATTAGCAGAGGAGCAGACCCCCAACCATTCTGCAATCTGAGCCCAAACAGCCTGAGAGTAAGAGCAGTGAAAAAATAAATGCACAACATTCTCTTCCTGCGTGCAGCACAGCACACACATATTCACCATATGCAAGCCTCTGTGGACTAAGTTATCCACAGTTGGGAGCTTATTATCCATAACCAACATACCTATGAACGAATGTTTAGGCACACAGGCAGAGTCATGGACAATTTGCCACCAAGGAACCAAACTGGTTGGTGTTCTAATCAGCTTGTACATCAGAGCAGAAGAAAAGGAGTTAGGTCCTGAGCAAGAAAGAAGCCACTGTAAAGCTTGCCCTTGAGATCCAGCTCTTGAGATAAGGAGATCCTTCATTTTGATAACATTATTCCAATACCAAGAGTAGCTGACACTAGGAGATGCCTGCCAAATATCAGAACCCTTGAGAAGATAAGCTTTAGTCCACTGAACCCAAATACTATTAGGCCTAAAACGAAGCTTTCAAATCCACTTCATCATCTGAGCACAATTCCAATTGAGCACTTCTTTGATCCCTATACCCCCCTCTTTTTTTGGGTTGCATAGAGACTTCCAGCTCTTAAAGACATGTCTTCTTGAGCCATCCTCAATTCC